>NC_141457.1:45640000-45652500 GCF_015680905.1 Coptis chinensis
CTTATGGGGCATTCCCATTATCCCTTTTTATTTATGTAATGAGCTTATCCTCTCTTCTCTGTTCGATTCCTAAATATCGAAACCGATCGTTGATCCAAGACTAGAATATTCGGAGGACTCTTCCGACCGGACAAAAAATCTGTAATTATCGGCAAAGTTGTTTCTTTTTTTTTTTTCAAATCCAAAAATTACGTTTACTTTATACATAGGTCGTCGATTCCACATTGGATAAAAAAGGGATGGGATTCCCAATTTTCCAATAAATGGTTCAAATAATTTTATCGATATGAGTGTTCTATATCGGATAAAACACAACTATTTATTTTGAAACCATCTCCATACTAACATAGTGGTAGAAAGGGCACCAATGTTGCGGGACTTCAAACAATTAAGCTTTAACCATGTTTAGGGTCCCATATTATTGGTTGATAGAGAATCAAAGTTTATTTACCAATGAATCACGAAATGCTATGGTTCATACATATGATATTATTTCTGAATTTATTCGAAGTAATTCATAGAGATCGTGCACCTTTTTTTTCCTAGTTATAAAGAAGAAAGTGCAGCTGGTTAGGTCCAACTTATTCTTGAAATAAACAACTCGCACACACCCTTTCCAAAAAAAAAATCAATACACCAAGGACTACACTTAGATTTATTGGATTTGTTGCTAAAATATCGGTATTAAATCCAAAACTCCCGGCGGATGGCCAGTGACCCAAGGAAACGAAAGAATCGGTTACATTTTTCATATGATCTCCTCTTATGGATAGGACTAATTGAACAGAGTTCTTTTTAGATTACTTTATTTTTGAAATTCTTATTTCTATTTTATTATTTCCATTGAAGTTCCCAATAAAAATAAATAAAATACTTATTATAATTAGGTCTCTGGTCTCATATCAATTAAAAAATACCTCGTTTGTCGCAACGCTTCCTAAAAAAAAGGTTACATTGGACTGAGAACGGGAAGGAAGAAAGCGAGTGTATCCACTAATTCCTGATCCTCAAATTAGTCCTTCCCACGGGTATTGTCTCAACGAATAAGTTAAAGTTGTTGTAGGAGTTAAGTCTTGATATAATTCAAAAAACAAGCGACAAATCCACGGCAATAAAAAAATAAGACAAAACAAAGACTTTCACATTTCTATAGGATTAAACAAAGGGATTTGCAAATAAAAGTGCTAGTGCTACGACCAGTCCATAAATCGTTAAAGCCTCCATAAAAGCCAGACTAAAGCAATAAAGTACCTCAGATTTTACCCTCTGCCTCACGGTTGTCTCATGATACCCTCTACGGCTTTTGGCCGCCCGCCCGATACCTTGACCAACTCCGGGTCCAATAGAAGCCAACCCTACGGCCAACCCAAAGAAGAATAACGGAAGCGGAAATCGGTGGATTCATGGTAAGCTCCTCGTATAAAGATAAAGAAATGGTTAATGATACAAGCAACCAATTAATTATGACTTATTATTCCATTACGAAAATCCATCCAAATCGAAATAACTATGAACTACAAATTAAAATTTACAAATTAAGGTAATGAGATTATTGAATGATCGAACTGCTTTGATCTCGCGTTTTAGTTCCTATCCATAGAGTCTTTATCAATCCATAATCAATCCATAATCAATCCATAAGGGCCTAGTTCTTTTATTTCATTTATTTGTTACTGAACCATTCATTCTTTCAATTCTACACCCTTTCTCTTCTATATGCTTGATTTTATCTGTTTATTCATCCGCCCGCATTTAAAATGAAAGGGCTTCTATTGTAATTGTAATTCCTATCTAAATTCACGGTAGGGTAAGAAAATAAATAAGATATATGGGTAGTTCATATATAACTAGTAAATATCTAATATCACATATACATGGCTTTCTTACATAACGTAAACCAAAAATTAACATCTTATATTCAATCCAATTCTAGAATCATTCTTTGAATTGAAACATAAGGAAAAGTTGGCTTATAGTCATTAAATTACATTACATATACCTAGTCCGAACCCACCCTAACCTAATCCATTTTTATGAATCTGCTTTGTAAATTAAATTATTGGTTTCCTTTTCTTTATCATTATCCCAAGCATTAATACAAGCATGAATACAAATAGACGAATTCATTAGTCTGAATTCTTACATATCAATACAATATCAATATTTGAGATCTAATTGCATAAAATTAATTTGAATTTTGATCAATCGTTGAATTGAATGAAATCAAGTGAAATGGGAATAGTTCCATAGAACGTTTTTTTTTTTTTTTCATTTACGAAACCTGATAACATAACAATTCTTATCCAAATCCAAATTATGATATGAATAGTAAATCTTGTGATTGATGAACAAAAAGAAATATATTATTAGAGGTAGTATGACGAAGGGACCAAATTAAATCTTAGGAAAAATATCTTTTAAACCCCCCCCTTTTGACAATTGAATTCCATAATATCATAATTTTTTTTTTTTTTACTACTCTAAATCATATATACCCTATATTGTATTGTATCTATTCTGTTCCAAAATAGCTTATCCGAACTGCCCACACACATTGCTTTGGGATAAAAAAGCATATTTTGAAAGATAGTCAATGATGACCCTCCATGGATTCCCCTATATAAGCCGCTGGCTAAAGTTGAGAAAATAAGAGCTTGAATACCACTTGTAAATAATCCAAGGAACATGACAGGTATAGGAACTACCGAAGGTACTAAAGAAACAAGAACAACAACTACTAATTCATCAGCCAATATATTACCAAAAAGTCGAAAACTAAGCGATAAGGGGTTTTGTGAAATCTTCTAGGATGTTAATTGGTAAAAATATTGGAGTTGGTTGAATATATTTACCGAAATAACCCAATCCTTTTTTGTAAGACCAGCATAAAAATATGCTACTCTTGACGTAGGTAAAGCTAAAGCAACAATGAGTATTTATATCATTTTGTGGGTGCGCCAACTCCCGTGGGGTAACTGCGTATGATTTTCCAAGGTAAAAGAGCCCCGACCGGTTGGAAACAAAAATGAATAAGAACATAGTTCCAATAAAAGGAACCCAAGGACCATATTCTTCTCCAATTTGAGTTTTGCTCAAGTCTCAATGAATTCAAGGACATATTCAAAAATTCTGACCGTCGGTCGGAATGGTTTAATGGATTTCGAACTGCTATGGTAGCGTAACCTAATAAGATAGCAATTACGAACCAAGAAGTAATAAGTACTTGGGCATGGACTTGGAAACCCCCTATTTGCCAATAGAAATGTTGGCCTACTTCCACACCGGATATATCATATAACCTTTTTATTGTGTTGATGGAACATGGTAGAACATTCATATTGCCCTCTGACAGAAATAGAACTTAAAAAGGAATTTTTTTGATTAAACCATCTCTTTATCGCCTACTTTAATTGAATTGTATCGAATACCAAGTAATTACATAATATAAATATACCCAGTAATTTTTATCTCTTTTTTTATATTCAGGATATAGTAACCGATTCCATAAATATATGGAATTCACGAAGTAGAAGTAATTTACTTATCTTATTATTAATCAACGATTTCTTATATAGCTAGAACGACCCTCACAAATTGCGGATACTAATTTGTTAAGAATTAATCGGATTGAAGCTATAAGCGTCATCATTGGTTGGAATCGAAATATCTGCAAGATCCGGGTCACAATTTGTATCAATTAAACAAATTGTTGGAATTCCCAAAAGCGCCTGCTCAAGTTAGTAAAGTTATTTCATTGTAATTCGACCTAAGAAGAACAGAATCACGCTCTGTAGGATTTGAACCTACGACATCGGGTACTAAGAGCTTTCTTATCACAATATAAAATACCGTAAATAAAAAATAAAGGGATTTTTTTGTAACCCCCACCTTGCATGCATATGCATATAGTATCATAAAATATTATGTATGTTCAATTTTCATTGATCTCAATTGATCCTTCATTACTGCACATAGTAGAAGTAATAGATAGGGATGACAGGATTTGAACCCGTGACATTTTGTACCCAAAACAAACGCGCTACCAAGCTGCGCTACATCCCTTTCAATTGGACTACAGTGTCATTGTAGAGAATTCCCGTCTTGTTTTCCACATCGTAATTTCCTCCATTGATATACAATTTATCTTGCTTGGCATTTATTCTTTTTCGTATCATATAACATATTCTCATACAACACATATAATAATAAATAAAATTATATCAGTAATGCCCAATAAAGTAAGGTGGCGTCTTTTTCTGTTGTAAAGAAAGGGAAATATCATCCACCGGGTCGTTATATATATCCATTTTAGTTAGGGATGCCGCGTACAAATAAAAGTGATCCTTAACTACATATGTATCTGATCATATATGTATTACAATAAAAAAAGGAGGATTTTCAATGCGAGACATAAAAACATATCTCTCCGTGGCACCTGTGTTAAGCACTCTATGGTTCGGGTCTTTAGCAGGTCTATTGATAGAGATCAATCGTTTATTCCCAGATGCGTTGACATTCCCATTTTTTTCATTCTAGTTACGGATGAAAAAGATTAGAGATACAATAAATTATCTGTGCTCCCCCTTTCTTTGTTTTGTTCTTTGCTGTCATTTTTTTTAGGATAAAAAAAGAAGTAAAGAGAAAGAATCAAAGAAGATTCGCCCGCAACGAAATTCGGGTTCAGGCTGAATTAATAGACAGAGAACAGAAATGGAAATTAAGGGTCGAGGACAACAAAAGCATACAAGATACTTAAATGAAATACTATACTGGTATTAGATTAGAACTAATTTATAGTTAGAAATAATTGTATTACTTATTATTTCTCTATTCTCTATTGATTGCAATGAAATATTTCAGAATTGGATTTCTAATCAGCAACTTCTTTTTTTCTTCCTTTCGGATTGAAAATAAAAGAGTTGAGTGAATCCAAAAGCAAAAGAAAGGAGGTTTATGGCCAAAGGCAAAGATGTCAGAGTAAGAGTTATTTTGGAATGTAACAGTTGTGTCCGAAACGGTATTAATAAGGAATCGCGGGGCATTTCCAGATATATTACTCAAAAGAATCGACACAATACGCCTAATCGATTGGAATTGAGAAAATTTTGTCCCTGTTGTTACAAGCATACGATTCATGGGGAGATAAAGAAATAGATAAAGCGGAACGCGTGTGTAACCTCTCCACTCCAAGGAACAGTAATAAATTAAAATTACATAATATATATATATTATATAAACAAACTATAAAAATAAAACAATACTATTTCTATTTCGGTCGGATCCCCAATGAAATTAGAATTAATAAATAGGATTTTAAAGATAAGGAATAAACCATGGATAAATCCAAGCGACTTTTTCTTAAATCCAAGCGATCTTTTCGTAGGCGTTTGCCCCCAATTGGGTCGGGGGATCGAATTGATTATAGAAACATGAGTTTAATTAGTCGATTTATTAGTGAACAAGGAAAAATATTATCTAGACGAGTGAATAGATTGACTTTGAAACAACAACGATTAATTACTAGTGCTATAAAACAAGCTCGTATTTTATCTTTGTTACCTTTTCTTAATAATGAGAAACAATTTGAGAGAACTGAGTCAACTCCTAGAACTGCGGGTCCTCGAACTAGAAATAAATAGATAGACCTATATCCTCAATTACAATTGAATAAAAATTCCATTCCGAACCCCAACTCAGATTGATTTTTTGTTCAAAAAATTAGAGAATCCAGATTTGATTGTCACGTCATAAGAAAAAATTAAAGTAAAAAAGATACCCCCCCTTTTTTTTTTGAAACGTGCTCATTCATTTTTACTATTTTATCTTTATTATAATTATATTAAATAGTAATTTTTACTCTACCTTCCCGGAGCTCATTCTCCGGGGCCCCCGTTTAAATCATTACAGTGTATTCCTTCCAATCTCCTTATTTAATGATCTTATTGGAAATCATGTAAAGACAATTCGTATTTGATATGGCTATTTGTGCAAGTATTTTACGATTAAGAAGCAACTGCCTCTTGTATAGATCATTTATGGATATACTATAAATATAGGATACCCCCATCTCGCGAATTGCTGCATTTATACGAGTAATCCACAAACGACGAAAACTTCTCTTTTGCCTGCCCCTATCCCGATGAGCAGAAACCAAAGCCCTTATTTTCTGTTGAATAGTAGTTCGAGTAAGTCTTGAATGAGTCCCCCGAAAGGTTGATGCAAATAAACGAATTTTTGTTCTACGTCTCCGAGCTACATACCCTCGTCTAATTCTGGTCATTGAATCAAGTTAAACTTTAATGAATAACTAATTGATTTTTTTCTTTCAGTCATTCTTTTCCCCTTTCCTGGTCTATTAATAACAAAACGGATTCTTCCAATGTATAAAAAAAATTCCAATGGCTTTTGCTACTATGACCTTCCCAACCACGATTTTCCAGACATTTAACCTCGAAAAAAGAAATTATATTGATACTAAACAAAATAATAATAATAAATTGTAAATTAAGTTGAGTATATTATAAATATAAAGTAGTAAGGGTAAATGGATAAAAAAAAGTGGGTTCCTTCGTTTCTATGGTTGCTTCTTAAACGGTGAGGTCCTTTCTATACACCGGAGCCTCTTCCCTCATTTAATCAATGTTATTAGTAACTTGTACAGTTCACATTCTTTGACTCTACCCATGAATTATCCAGCAATAGATCTTTTCACAATGAGATCTACCCATACAGTAACGGTATTTAATTATAAAGGTTGGCTAGGTAGCTGACCCTGTTAGTCCGTTCTTGCAAGAGCGGAGCGTGTTTCTTTTGCTTCTTAAATACTATTTCCCCCGCTTAATGGATAACCATTTGCTACCACTGGGGAATTGCTTCTCATCTCCAATTGAGGTGATTGGATTTGCACCAATGGAAACCATAAATTTCATACACAGTGGTTTTTTTTTATATATTGAATGGAATTATTCCATCCTATTCATTGGTACTGGTCATTGATACTGGAAAAAATTTTCCCTTTCTTTTTTCCAGTTCATGATTTGAACGAGTCGCACATACACCCTAGTACACGTTCCTCGACGCTGAGGACATCCCCGAAGGGCGGGGGATTTTGTTACATTTTTTATTGGCTGTCTTGTGTTTCTAATAAGTTGTTTAATAGTTGGCATTCTGAATCTGAATCACATATAAAATATAAAATGGGCTGGTTTAGATCAATCCTAACCGGATGATTATGAATTATTTCTATTTACTATTGATTGAATTTATTTCATTTTACCTTATTTTGCCCCGGCAAGAAGATAAAATTTAGGTTCATTCGAATTATGGTTCAAATCAAAATAGAATCGTGGATTTACGTGAAATCACCGGTATTTTCGACCGCTACAAGATCAACAATTCCATGGGCTTGGGCTTCTGTTGCATAAAAAAATCTCTTTTTCCATGTCTTCGGATACAACCCATAAAGGGTTACCCGTTCTTTGTACATAAACCCTTGTGAGGATTTCGCGGAGTCTCAGCAGTTCTTCCGCTTCTAGGACAAATTCTCCTGTTTGTGCCTCATAATAAGAACTAGCAGGTTGGTGGATCATTACCCTGATGATATAACATAATGAATGGTTCCTCAATCTCGTACGATCGGACGACGGAAAGAGGTAAAGAATAACACGAAGAAAAAAGAATATATAATTGAACAACCGTACGGGCATTTTTTGTGCATTGCATACGGCTCTAGAATGGAATCAAAACCAAATCTCGTTAAGTGATCCATTTACCACCCTTCTTTTCGGTAGAGTTAAAAAATACTATGATGGTTCCGTTGCTTTTTATATTTCGAATTTATCCAGTATGTGATGTGATTCAGCAATCCCAAAGTTTTTTTTGATCCGATCAAATAAGTATAAGTAAAAAATTATCTTGTTTTTTTTTTTTTTTTTTTCGTTTAGTACTCTTTCATAATATCGGAAAGAGACTTCTGGTGAAAAACAAAAAGTTTGTGACGCTGAAATGAACCCCGGATAGATAAGATCAAATCGGAAAACCTTTTTCTCATATTACTCGCCCGATACATAATCTCATGTTATGAAAAAACAATAAAGGTTTGTTCATATCGAACTCGAAGTGCCATGCTATTATTACTTAAATATTATTATATATTATTCATAATTTATATTGCGAAGGCATAGTCTTCTTTTTTTTCTCTCAAATAAAAAAACTCATTGGCCAAGCGTGAGGGAATGCTATACGTTTGGTAATTTCTCCTCCGACCAGGATTAAAGATCCCATTGAAGCGGCTAATCCCATGCATATTGTATGTACATCTGGTGGCACAAATTGCATAGTATCATAAATGGATACTCCGGGGGTTATCCACCCGCCGGGAGAGTTTATAAACAAATAAAGATCCTTGGTCTCATCCTCTATACTGAGGTATACCATGAGACCAATAATTTGGTTTGAAATCTCGCTATTAACCACTTGGCCTAAAAAAATTAATCTTTCTCGATAAAGTCGGTTGATTAGGACAAAATTTTATCCCTTAGGAACCGTACACGCACCTTTGGATGCATACGGTTCAAAAAATTGCGAAAAAAGAATCAATGTGTTGATTCCAGCCCACCTTCTTTTTTATAGTAGGGCTTTTCTACTTCCTAACGAAGGGGCTTTTTCTTTCTATTTTTTTAAGAAAGATTCTTTTTTGCTAGCCTCTCCGTAAAAAAGAATCCACTAAACTTATCGAATTAAACTCTCATTGATGTATTGTTTCATCGAAATCCAAATTACGATGTAATTTTCTTGTTCCTGAATAGGCCTCCTCAATTATTTTAGGTTTATGTTCTACTCCGGGTAAAGATCCTCCCTATTTCAATTTGCACATATAGGACAAATGATCCCAATACCACTTTTTTTGGTACGACATTTTTTTTTTCAATTCATTTCATGCCTTTCTTACGACAAATATTCGATGTAGTCATCATATTATTTCATTGATTGGCAGTTTGAGATCGCCCATATGCTATAAAGTAATTACTTATGATACAACTGGTAATCATACATATATTAGCAGTTGGGTATTTTTTTGAACGGAGCCTGGATACTTCATTTTATTGGTCCAGCCAAGCCAACCATAAATTTTTATAATGGAAAATATTAATATTGATCTTGATCCCCCCCAAAAATGGATCGAATTGCACTTCACGCTCCAAATTATTGATGGTTCAAGCAATCTTTTTTGGGCGAAACGGAGGGTATCTCGATCGGGAGAGAGAACGGGAAAATCCCATATGGCCCAATATGTCTGACAAGTCGCACTATATGTCAATCCAAACTGCATCTTCCTCTCCAGGACTCCGAAAAGGTACTTTTGGAACACCAATAGGCATCAACTGAAAGAAAGGGATTTAAGTACTATATTTTACTTTGATGTGGAAACGTAATGTCATATTTTACCCCTAGATTGGAAAGTTCATAGAGTAAGACGAAATGAATAAAGGAAAATTATTATGAATGGGTCAGGCTGTTCGAATGATGAACAAGTATCGATGCATTCGCTCATAGAAAACGGGACCAACCCCCCATTGCGTATTGGTACTTATTGGGTATAGAATAGATCTGCTTATCTTTGTTCCTACGAACAGAATTGTTCCATTATTACCAACGAAATGGAATTAAATAAATATTAACCCCCGCTCCGAAATAATCCACCGAAAGGGAGAGGTCCATAAAATAGTCTTTTCCAATGCGATAAAGTTACATAGTGTCTTTTTTTTTTGATAAAGGGTATTTCCATGGGTTTGCCTTGGTATCGTGTTCATACCGTCGTATTGAATGATCCCGGTCGGTTGCTTGCTGTACATATAATGCATACAGCTCTCGTTTCTGGTTGGGCCGGTTCGATGGCTCTATATGAATTAGCAGTTTTTTTGATCCCTCGACCCTGTCCTTGATCCAATGTGGAGACAAGGTATGTTCGTTATACCCTTCATGACTCGTTTAGGAATAACCAATTCGTGGGGGCTGGAGTATTACAGGAGGGGCTATAACGAATCCGGGTATTTGGAGTTACGAAGGTGTGGCCGGGGCACATATTTTGTTTTCTGGTTTGTGCTTCTTGGCCGCTATCTGGCATTGGGTATATTGGGATCTAGAAATATTCTCTGATGAACGTACAGGCAAACCCTCTTTGGATTTGCCCAAGATCTTTGGAATTCATTTATTTCTCTCAGGGTTAGCTTGCTTTGGGTTTGGTGCATTTCATGTAACAGGTTTGTATGGTCCTGGAATATGGGTGTCTGATCCTTATGGATTAACTGGAAAAGTACAATCTGTAAATCCTGCGTGGGGGGTAGAAGGTTTTGATCCTTTTGTTCCGGGAGGAATAGCCTCTCATCATATTGCAGCAGGTACGTTGGGCATATTAGCCGGCCTATTCCATCTTAGTGTCCGCCCGCCCCAACGTCTATACAAAAGGATTACGTATGGGTAATATTGAAACTGTCCTTTCCAGTAGTATTGCTGCTGTCTTTTTGCAGCTTTTGTTGTTGCTGGAACTATGTGGTATGGCTCAGCAACTACCCCGATCGAATTATTTGGTCCGACTCGTTATCAATGGGATCAAGGATACTTCCAGCAAAATAATATATCGAAGGATTAGTGCCGGACTAGCCGAAAATCAGAGTTTATCAGAAGTTTGGTCTAAAATTCCCGAAAAATTAGCTTTTTATGATTACATTGGCAATAATCCAGCAAAAGGGGGATTGTTTCGAGCGGGCTCAATGGACAACGGGGATGGAATAGCTGTTGGATGGTTAGGACATCCCGTCTTTAGAGATAAAGAAGGGCGTGAGCTTTTTGTACGTCGTATGCCGACTTTTTTTGAAACATTTCCAGTAGTTTTGGTAGACGGAGATGGAATTGTAAGAGCCGATGTTCCTTTTAGAAGGGCAGAATCAAAGTATAGTGTCGAACAAGTAGGAGTAACTGTTGAATTCTATGGTGGCGAACTCGATGGAGTCAGTTATAGTGATCCTGCTACTGTGAAAAAATATGCTAGACGTGCTCAATTGGGTGAAATTTTTGAATTAGATCGTGCTACTTTGAAGTCCGATGGTGTTTTTCGTAGCAGTCCGAGGGGTTGGTTCACTTTTGGACATGCTTCGTTTGCTTTTGCTTCTTTTTTTCGGACACATTTGGCATGGTGCTAGAACCCTGTTCAGAGATGTTTTTGCTGGTATTGACCCAGATTTGGATGCTCAAGTGGAATTTGGAGCTTTCCAAAAACTTGGAGATCCAACTACAAGGAGACAGGTAGTCTGATACAGCATTGCTCTTGTATTTTTCGCCTCCATTGGATTTTTTTTTATTTAACTTTGACATAGAGTCCCAGAGAAATCTTGATTTGAATCACCGCTCTTTCTTTGACTCTTGTCTTTTCTTAATCTGGGAGATGATCCCAAATGAACAGGTGTGGAAGTTATAATTGTAAACCACGATCGAATTTATGGAAGCTTTGGTTTATACATTCCTCTTAGTCTCGACTCTAGGAATAATTTTTTTCGCTATATTTTTCCGAGAACCACCCAAGGTTCCGACTAAAAAGGCGAAATGATTTTTGATTATCTTACATTATCTAAATTTAAGTAAAGTAATGAGCCTCCAAAAAAGGGAGGCTCATTACTTTAACTAGTCCCCGTGTTCCTCGAATGGATCTCTTAGTTGTTGAGAGGGTTGCCCAAAAGCGGTATATAAGGCGTACCCAGTAAAACTTACAAGTAAACCAGATATAAAGATGGCGACCAGGGTTGCTGTTTCCATTATTATTATTATAAAATTTCAAGACCACAATGGATCTATGATAAGATCGTTTATTTACAATGGAATGGTATACAAAGTCAACCAATATCAGCCAATGCAATAGGATTTATGGCTACACAAACCGTTGAGGGTAGTTCTAGATCTCGTCCAAGACGAACTGGTGCAGGGAGTTTATTGAAACCATTGAATTCTGAATATGGGAAAGTAGCTCCTGGGTGGGGAACTACCCCTTTGATGGGAGTCGCAATGGCTCTATTTGCGGTATTCCTAGCTATTATTTTGGAGATTTATAATTCTTCCGTTTTGCTGGATGGAATTTCAATGAATTAGGTCCATAAAAATCAGTAAGTCCTGGCCTTTCAATCCAAAACGAATCACTTAGGGTTCGGATTTCTAGGCCGTTCTGGTAGTTCGACCGTGGAATTCCTTTGTTTCTGTATTTCCGGAATATGAGTGTGTGACTTGTTATAATTGATCCTATTGATAGTACAGAGAATAGGTCTGTCATCTTGAGAGAGATGGGTTCTGCCTCGTCGGATATTTATTTTTGTATCTGGAGCACGGAATATATGGAATAGACAAGAAACAAGAAATGCTTGAACTATGATTCATACCTACTATTCAGACCTCGCGACTGGGCTCAAAAAAAAAATTCAAAGATTTATAATTATAAAATTATAAATCAAAGG
>NC_141457.1:45655000-45660000 GCF_015680905.1 Coptis chinensis
CCTTTGGTTGGGTTGGGTTGGAGCAACATTACCTATTGATAAATCTCTAACTTTAGGTCTTTTTCAAATTGATTCCGCCCTGAAATAAAATACCACAACATATGTTATCTAGGGAATAGATGTATCTAGGGAAGATTCACTTTGAAGTGAATCTTCCCTAGATACATCTATTCCCTTTAATTATGGATCTATTCTGAATATACGATATACGGATCGTGCTGAAGATTAAAAAAACTAAATTTTTTTTTATAAAAAAAAAAGATGAAACCATTCCAATGGATTTAAAAGTTATTCTAGTTATTCTTAGGTAAATCAATTACAAAATGTTTTTGTAGAATGCCCAATATCTGTCTTACATCTTCTATGCGAAAATGTTCAATTTTTCATAAGATCTTCTTGACTCTTATTCAAAAGGTTTACTAATGTATGTATATTGGACCTTTTTTGGCAATTATAGGTCCTCGAAGGCAATTCTGATTGGTCAATAAAAATACATTTCAATTCCATTTCTTTTTTTTTTTTCTTAGTTTATCCAATTCATCATGAAAAAAAGTAAAAAAGGGTAAAATAACCCCGTTTTGATTGTCCTCTAAATTTGTGTCTTGCTCTTCTGCATGTAGAAAAGGAATAAATAAATCAATCAAATTACGGGAGGCTTCGTAAAGTGCGTCTTTAGGAGTTAAACTTCCGTTCGTCCATATTTCGAGAAAAAGTATCTCTTGTTTTTTTCATTCCCATTCCCATAAGAATGAATACTATGATTTGCATTTCGAACAGGCATGAATACAGCATCTATAGGATAACTTCCTTTTTGAGCGTTATTTGGTGTTTTCATACAATATCCGCGATTCCTTTCGATTTGTAATCCAATACACAGATCAATTGGTTCTGTAAGGCTAGCTATATGCTGTGTAGTATCAACGATTTCCACAGAAGGTGGTGGGATGATGTCTTGAGCAGTTACATATCCAGGACCCTTGACGCAAATAGATGCGTCGCGAGTTCCATACAGATTACTTCTCAATACAATTTCTTTCAAATTCATTAAAATTTCATGTACTGATTCTTCAATCCCTACTATTGTAGAATATTCATGTGGTATCTTTTCAGATTTTGCACGTGTGATACATGTTCCTTCTATTTCTCCAAGCAACGCCCTTCGCATCGCGATGCCTATTGTATCGGCTTGACCTTTCATAAGCGGCGACAGAACAAAACGACCATAACAAAGACGCTTGCTGTCTGCTTGATTCAACACACTTCCACTGTAGTGTCCGAGTAGATATTGCTACTTCCTCTCGAAGCATAGTAATATTATTTGATCAGACCATTGAATCATTTATTTCTCTTGAAACCCGTTAAATTCTTATTTCTATACACGTCTTTTTTTTTTAGAGGTCTACATCCATTATGTGGCATAGGGGTTACGTCTCTGACAAAACTTAATAGTATACCACTTCTACGAATGGCTCGTAATGCTGCATCTCTTCCGAGACCAGGACCCTTTATCATGACTTCTGCTCGTTGCATACCCTGATCTACTACTGTACGAATAGCATTTGCGGCTGCGGTTTGAGCCGCAAATGGGGTCCCTCTTCTTGTGCCCCTGAAGCCACAAGTACCGGCTGAGGACCACGAAACCACCCGACCCCGTATATCTGTAACCGTTACAATGGTATTGTTGAAACTTGCTTGAACATGAATAACTCCTTTTGGTATTCGACGTCCATTCTTACGTGAATGCCAATGCCATTCCTACGCGAGCCAATTTTTTTTGATATGGTTTTTGTCATTTTTTCATCTCATAAATATGAGTCAAAGATATACGGATATATCCATTTAATGTCAAAACAAATCCTTTATTTGTGTATATTGGGTCCTTTGGAGAGTCCCTTTTAAGAAAAAAGACTATCCTTGTCTCTGTTTATGCCTCGGGTTGGAACAAATTACTATAATTCGTCCCCGCCTACGGATCAATCGACATTTTTCACAAATTTTACGAACGGAGGCCCTTATTTTCATATTTGTCATTCCTTACCTTAATTCCGAATCTACTCCTTGAAAGAAAATAAGTCTCTTGAAATTGGAACCTCCAATTGTATCCGCACGGGAGGAATGTTGAAAAGCCACTTAATCGTTCGAATCTTTGTTGCGGAGTCTATAAATTATGTGTCCCCTGGTTGAATCATAACGACTTACTTCAATTTTAACTCTATCGTCTGGCAGTATCCGTATAAAACTACGTCGGATCCTACCTAAAACATAACCTAGAAGCAGATCCTCATTATCTAAACGAACCCGAAACAGACCATTGGGAAGTGATTCAGTAATTAAACCTTCATGAATCCATTTTTGTTCTTTCATTCCAGGTAACCCCCTAGAATTATCAACTAATGGGGGAGGAATGATATTAGACAACCTGTCTTTCCTCTTTATTTGTGAAAAAAAAGAGGAAGTTACAGATGCAATTCGGATACCAGAAGGATCACCATATATAACACAAAATTTCTCCCCCGACTCCTTCTAGTCGAGCCTCTCGGTCTGTCATTATACCTCGAGAAGTAGAAAGAATTACAATACCCATTCCTCCTAAAATTCTAGGAATTTGTTGATGGTTGGAATAGATTCGTAGACCGGGTCGGCTAATACGTTTTAAAACAGTTCTATATGGTCCTTTTCTATTCCTTCTATGTCGTAGAGTTGAAACCAAGAAAAATTTATTGCTTACTCGATGTTTTCTCACATTTTCGATAAAGCCTTCTTGTAGAAGTATTTTAACAATGTTTTCGGTGATATTAGTAGATGCTATTTGAACCGTTCCTTTTTTATCCATGTCAGCATTTCGTATAGAAGTTATTATTTCGGCAATAGTGTCCCTGCCCATGATGAACTATAATTATTGGTGCCTCCGAGTTTTTATATAATCAACATGCTCTGCTTTTTTTTCTTCTTTTTTATGAATTCTTTATTTTAAAGGTATATACGTGAGACACAATCTACTAATTAAATTAATCTAATTCAGATACCCTAGTATTTGAGATACACCACTATATTATGTTCTCATCTATTAGTATTTATAATTTAATTTATAATACCTCAGGAGCTAATGAAACTATTTTAGTAAAATTTAACTGCCTCAATTCCCAAGCGATCGCACCAAAAACTCGAGTTCCTTTTGGATTTCCTTCTTGATCAATGACAACTGCTGCATTGTCATCATATTGTATTATCATACCATTGTCACGTTTGAGTTCTTTACAGGTACGTACAATAACAGCTCTGATCACTTCTGATCTTTGTAGAGGCATATTGGGCACTGCTTCTTTGATTACAGCAACAATAACATCACCAATATGAGCATATCGGCGATTACTAGCCCCTATGATTCGAATACACATTAATTCTCTAGCCCCGCTGTTATCTGCTACATTTAAATAGGTCTGAGGTTGAATCATATCATTTTTTTATCTTTTCTTTCAAAGCAAAGGGCAAAAAAAAAAAAAAAAGAATAAATATTTTTTGTCCAGAAATAAACTGCTGTTTTTTGCATCACAGGGGCCCTTTTTTTCGTTCCACACCCCTATCTCGCAATAATGAATTGAGTTCGTATAGGCATTTTAGACGCAGCTATAGAAATAGCTTCTCTGGCTACACTTTCTGATATTCCACCCATTTCATAAAGTATTCGACCCGCTTTAACGACGGATACCCAATATTCGGGAGATCCCTTCCCAGAACCCATACGTGTTTCGGTAGGTCTTACTGTAACAGGCTTGTCTGGAAATATACGTACCCATATTTTTCCACCACGACGCGCATATCGTGTCATGGCTCGTCGCCCCGCCTCTATTTGTCTAGATGTGATCCAAGCGGGTTCAAGTGCCTGAAGGGCATATCCACCGAAACAAATTCGATTGCCTCGATAAGATATTCCCTTCATTCTTCCTCGATGTTGTTTACGAAATCTGGTTCTTTTTGGGTTATAGTGGATGGTTGTTTCTCAATGCCATCTCTACTGCAGAACCGGACATGAGAGTTTCTTCTCATCCAGCTCCTCGCGAATCAAACGATTAAATTACAGATATATATTTGTATTTAATGAATAATACACCAAATTGTGGAATTTTTTGAGATCTAATCTGTCACGTAGGGATTTTTATATCTTGCTCGTATATAATATAAAATTAAAATTACAAATTCTATTTGTATTGTATAATTAATAAATCTTCATTTTTACTTTTTTTATTGTATTGAATCGCCAAAACCAAAAACTTAGCAATTCAATAAGGCTTTCGCGGGCGAATATTTGCTCTTTCAATACCTCTTTCATTCGTAGGGGCACCCTATGACCTCTCAGACTAAATGAATTGGTTCTTGGCTCGTTCCGCCATCCTACCCAATGAATCATTAGGATTCGTTTTCAAGGGAATCCTCCGCAGTCACAGGTTCTGTCGTTCCCATAGCTTCTCGATTAATGGCTAGGCCTGAACTCTGCAATGGAGCTCCTAAAAAATTGTTCCTGAATCAATCTCCTCAGTCCTTATTGACTCGACGCTCTTCTTTTTTTTTTATTCATCTAATTATGGACGAATACGTATTAATGCTTTATTACACTGCCTTTTTTGAGATGGTTCATAGACCATACATATTGGAATCATATATCATTGCTATTCTTTTTCTTTTTTTCTCTTCCATCTATCTATCCATATCCCTTTTTTGATTCACAACCTTATGATTGATTTTTTTTTTGTAAAAAATATTTCAGTTGCTACAATAATATGATCGATACATCATATAGTGACTGGTTCCTTGGATCCAGATAATACGAAGCAATGAGCTGGTTATTAGTTAGATAGTTATTAGTTCATACTAGGGGACGGTCCCTTGTTTTTTAATCCTAACCTAACCCTAAATAAAAAAACCAACGAGTCACACACTAAGCATAGCAATTATATGGAGTCAATCGAATTTTTATTCAACCCTATAGAATTAGATATAGA
>NC_141457.1:45680000-45687500 GCF_015680905.1 Coptis chinensis
CGAGAGTCTTTGAAACGACAATAGGTATCTTTATTACATTAGCTAAAGCTTATTTGTTCCTGTTCATTCCTATCACAACTAGATGGACTTTACCTAGGATGAGAATGGATCAACTATTAAATTTTGGATGGAAATTTCTTTTACCTATTTCTTTAGGTAATCTATTATTGACAACTTCTTCCCAACTCTTTTCATTGTAAAGGCACGGGATATTCTAGATTCATAACTTCTCTCAAACAAGAGAAAGAAACATCAAATTATGTATAGATATTCAAGATATGTTCCCCATGGTAACTGGGTTCATTAATTATGGCCAACAAACGGTGCGGGCTGCAAGGTATATCGGTCAAAGTTTTATGATTACCTTATCCCATGTGAATCGTTTACTTGTAACTATTCAATATCCTTATGAAAAATTGATCACATCGTAACGTTCGTGGCGAATCCACTTTGAATTTGATAAATGCATTGCTTGTGAAGTATGTGTTCGGGTATGCCCTATAGATCTACCCGTTGTTGATTGGAAATTGGAAACCCATATTCGAAAGAAACGATTGCTTAATTACGGTATTGATTTTGGAATCAGTATATTTTCGCGTAACTGCGTTGAGTATTGTCCAACAAATTGTTTATCAATGACTGAAGAGTATGAACTTTCTACTTATGATCGCCACGAGTTGAATTATAACCAAATTGCTTTGGGTCGGTTACCAATATCAGTAATTGGAGATTACACAATTCGAACAATTATGAATTCGACTCAAATAAAAAAAGCCACGGGTAACCCACTTGATTCAAGAACAATTACCAATTACTAAGATTAAGTTTTGATCTAAAGTAGTGAAGCTTCTTTCATTTTGCTTGGTCAATAACTAAAAATCCTAACTATGGAGTGATGAGAATAATGGTTTGTTTGCTTTAGATTTAAAACCTCTTCATATATATCTTTGATGGTTTTGAAATTATATATATTTATATAAAATAATATAATTATATTTTGAATAAATATATTAAAAATATAGAAAATATAAAATGAACCTTTCGGATAGAGAAACGGTATTCAATTAATTAAGTATATCTAGATCAACCGAACCCCATTAGATTTAATTCAACTAGGAACGATATCAAAAAAAAGGGTAACTTCTTTTTCCCGTTTGGTCAATCAATAGGGTTATGAAGCATTTCGACTTAATTTATCGCTTTTTACATAGAATGGATTTACGGACCAATACCGACTTTCTTTTAGTATTTTTGGGATTGGGTCTTATAGCGGGAGGTCTAGGAGTGGTATTACTTACCAATCCAATTTTTTCTGCCTTTTCATTGGGATTGGTTCTTGTTTGTACATCCTTATTCCATATTCCATCGAACTCCCATTTTGTAGTTGCCGCACGCTCCTTATTTATGTGGGAGCAATAAATGTATTAATTGTATTTCTTTGTGATGTTCATGAATGGTTCAGAATATTACAAAAATTTCCATCTTTGGGCCGTTGGAGATGGAGCCACTTCAATCGGTTTGTGTAAGTATTTTTTTTTTTCACTAATTACTACTATCCCGGATACATCATGGTGCGGGATTATTTGGACTACAAGATCAAACCAGATTATAGAACGGGACTTGATAAATAATGGTCAACAAATTGGGATTCATTTATCAACAGATTTTTTCTTCCATTTGAACTTATTTCGATAATTCTTTTAGTTGCTTTGATAGGTGCAATTGCTATGGCTCGTCGATTACTAAATACTTAGAAATAATAAGAAAATAATAAGTACTTGTCTTGCTATGTCTTATACCATAAATTCTATTTAATTTATTGTTCATGTATAAAAGAAAAATGCTCTTAGTTCAGGTCTATTATGTATTACCAATACCTTCCTTTATTACGTTACTTTTTATATTCTTAATCTTAATATAGTATTATAATTATATTTTTTTGGTCAATCGAATCAGTTGAATTGTTGTTCATATTGAAATGAATCGAGATTGGTGAGGAGTTGGTCAATGATGCTCGAACATGTACTTGTTATGAGTGCCTATTTATTATCAATCGGTATCTATGGATTGATTACAAGTCAAAATATGGTTCGAAATACTTATGTGTCTTGAGCTTATACTGAATGCAGTTAATATGAATTTAAGTAACATTTTCTGATTTTTTGATAGTCGCCAATTAAAAGGAGACGTTTTCTCGATTTTGTTATAGCAATTGCAGCGGCTGAAGCGACTATTGGATTAGCTATTGTTTCATCAATTCATCGTAATAGAAAATCAACCCGCATCAATCAATCTAATTTGTTGAATAAATAGTACTAATAGTAAATAATCTAAATAAAATCCACAAATAAAAATTTGTATGTGCGACATAAGCATATGGCTGTTTGCTAAAACGTAATAAATCAAAGTATGTTGGCCCTCTTTCATGAGCGGATCCAAAAGTAGGTTGATTCTGGTAAATCTAAATCATTGATTCATCTGGTGTCTACAATATATAATTAATTTACTACTTTACTAGATCGAAAATTTATGAATTTAAAAATTTAGAGATCCAATGTCACATTCAAGAAAGATTTATGATACATGTATAGGGTGTACTCAATGTGTGCGAGCCCTGCCCCATGATGTATTAGAAATGATACCTTGGGATGGGTGTAAAGCTAAACAAATTGCTTCGCTCCAAGAACGAAGAGTGTAGGTTGTAAAAGGTGTGAATCAGCTTGTCCAACGGATTTCTTGAGTGTCCGGGTTTATTTATGGCATGAGACAACTTCGTAGCATGGGTCTAGCTTATTGATACGTTACAGAAAATTCCACTTGAATCCATTTTTTTTATCTTTACCGACAAAAAACCCGCTCGAAAAAAAAATATATATAATTTTTGGAGCGGGTTTTTCTCTGGTCAAAGTGTATCTTGCCTTTACCACGAATAATTTTCCTTGGTTAACAATAATTGTTGTTTTGCCGATATTTGCGGTACTTTCGTTTTCTTTTTACCTCATAGAGGAAATAAGGTTATTAGGTGGTATACTATTTGTATATGTATATTAGAACTGCTTCTAACGACCTCGCGATTCTCATTATCATTTCCAATTGGACGATCCATTAATTCAATTAGAACATGATTATAAATGGATAAATTATTTTTATTTTCACTGGAGACTAGGAATCGATGGGCTTTCCATAGGACCCATTTTACTCACGGGATTCATCACTACTTTAGCCACTTTAGCGGCTTGGCGATTACTCGAGATTCAAAATTGTTCTATTTCCTAATGTTAGCAATGTACAGTCAAAAATAGGATCATTTTCTTCTCGGGATATTTTACTTTTTTTTTATCATGTGGGAGTTAGAATTAATTCCTGTCTACCTACTTCTATCCATGTGGGGAGGGAAGAAACGTTTGTACTCTGCTACAAAATTTATTTTGTACACCGGGGGTTCTATTTTTCTCTTAATGGGAGTTCTAGGTATGGGTTTATATGGTTCCAACGAGCCAACATTAAATTTTGAAACATCAGCCAATCAATCATTATCCTGCGGCATTAGAAATAATATTATATTTTGGATTTCTTATTGCTTATGCTGTAAAATTACCGATTATACCCCTGCATACATGGTTACCGGATACCCATGGAGAAGCACATTACAGTACATGTATGCTTTTAACCGAATCTTATTAAAAATGGGAGCATATGGATTGCTTCGGATCAATATGGAATTATTACCCCATGCTCATTCTATATTTTCTCCCCGTTTGATGATAGTAGGCAAATTCAAATAATCTATGCAGCTTCAACATCTCCCCGTCACGCTAATTTAAAAAGAGAATTGCCTATTCCTCCGTTATCTCATATGGGTTTCATAATTATAGGAATTGGTTCCATAACTGATACAGGACTCAATCTGGAGCCATTTTACAAATGATCTCTCATGGATTTATTGGTGCTTGCACTTTTTTCTTGGCGAGGAACGAGTTCACGATAGAATATGTCTTGTTTATCTCAAGAAATGGGAGGAATAGCTATCCCAATTCCAAAAATATTTACAATGTTCAAAGCAGCTTCTCGATGGCTTCTCTTGCATTGCACTGGAATGAGTGGCTTTGTTGCAGAGATTGGTAGTTTTTTTGACTCATTACGAGCCAAAAATTTCTTTTAATGCCAAAAATACTAATTACTTTTGTAACGGCAATTGCAATGATATTAACTCCTATTTATTCATTATCTATGTTACGTCGGATGTACGTTCTATGGATACAAGCAATTTTATGATCCAAATTTAAATTTTTGGATTCGGACCACGAGAACTCTGTTTGTTTCAATCTGTATCTTTATACCCGTAATAGGTCTTGGCATTTATCCGGATTTCGTTCTATCACTATCAATTGACAAGGTAGAGGCTATTATATCTAATTACTTTTATAGATAGTTTTCATCACTAAGACATATAAAAAGAGAAAAATATATAATTTTTTTAGCTCGTTGTACAATGAAACCTAAACTTAATAAGTATTCTTTTTCCTTCTTTACTTCTTAAAATTGAAAAAAAAAATGATTAATGAATTGTAATTCGATACTTTTGTAGTTTTTGAGAACCATTTGAATCAAGTAGTGGTTCAAATGGTTCTCAAAAACTCATACAAACTTTTGTTAGATATGCTATTACTATGTAAAAATGTAATATTTAATGTATTCGTAAGGTCTTTTATTCAATTAGATGTTAATGCGAATGAACCATAACTATGTAGCCCTATTCCTAATAGATTTACTCCAAAATAGCATATCCAAATTATAAAAAATCCCATAGAGGACACAATTGCAGAATTGGAGCCTTTCAAATTTTCAGTTGTTCTAGTATGTAAATAAATTGCGAATATGGTCCAAGTAATAAATGCCCAAGTTTCCTTTGGGTCCCAATTCCAATAGGATCCCCATGCCTCATTAGCCCATACTGCTCCCGAAAGAATACATATGGTTAAAAATATAAACCCGAGACTAATGACACGAGAACTCCAACAATCCAATTGTTGAATTAATTGGTACCTGATAGTTTCTAAACGAGATAAAACAATTGTTTCAGAAAATATTGCTTATTTCATTCACGCACGTATTGCAGTTAAGCCAAAGTAAAAAGGCCCCGTGAGTTAAATGATTGTTTTTATATTTACCAAAGATTTCTATATTTTTTTCAAATGTAATAACTAGAAGAGCCACCGATAATAATGATCCACACGGAAGAGCTGCATAGCTTAATACCATCATACTTACGTGCATCATTAACCACCGTGGATTGTAGAGCAGGTACTAATATTGTGGATTGATGCATTTTACTTAAAACACCAAGTAGCAAATCCTTGGGTAAAAATAGCACTTGGCGCAGATTATGGCATTTAAATTATTTTTGTGGTTTCTAAAATAGGGAACCATATGAATAATGGAGAAACTCCATGAAAGGAACATTAATGATTCATATAAATTACTTAAGGGTAAATGTCCTGAATAAATCCAACTAATAACTAATAATCCTGTTATACATAAAAAGTAGCTACCATTCCTTTTTCCGGCGAATCATACAGCCCTATGATTTAGTAGACTAATAAATGGTAATTAGAATTGAAACAATCGACAAAGAAATGTGAGTTAATATATGTTCTAAAGTAAAAGTATCATAAAAATCCTAAAAAAGGATGTCCTCCAACAATGGAATATAAACCCGAAATTTTATTCTATACATTATAAGAGTTATTCTAGTATTTCTTTTACTTGTTTTTTTTTAGATGCAGCCACTCGGACTCGAACCGAGATGCTCTAGCACTTGCTTCCTAAGAGCAGCGTGTCTACCCGATTTCACCATAGCGGCTTGCTCGAAATCATAATAGCCCATCCACCTACAATCGTCGATATTGAGGGAGGAGATTCAATGCAATATCTTGAGGAACATTAATAAATATCACTCAAATTCCTATTTGAACGCGTTCAAGAATCCTTACCTTAATTGTAGGCAAGTTTGTTTTTTTAACAATGCAATGTCCTTTCGTAAAGGGTTAAGCTCTTCCGGAATTGAATTGATGAGTTGTAACTAGATAATTCCGTTCTAAACACATGCCTAGAACTTAAAATTTTTTTATACCCCATTCTTATTTTTTTATTTTTTATTCATTTTATCATTTATCTGATTTTATGAATTGAAATTGAAAAAAAAAAAGCTTATTATGAAAAGCGAATCGATGGGGAAAATAATAATCCCCATCTCACAAATAAAACACACAAAAAAAGAAGGATTAAACTTTGTTTTGTGCCCCGTTTTTTAGTCCCTTTCTAGTAGACAGACAAATTCTTATCCCACAAATGGCAATGGACAATTCCATCTCATTTTTATAAGTTATAAGTTCCAAATATTCATTAATGGTACTAATTAATCTTATAAATTATATTATTTAATTGATTGGTTCATATCAATTCATATTATTCCAAGACTTTATTGCTTGTTTGTCGCACAAAAAACTTTTTGAATTCCCAAAGAGAAAGAGATTTTGCTAAAGAAAAAGCTTTTATCGCCTAATAATACGCTTTATTTTTCCAAAAATTTTTACTTAATACGCTTTTTGGACATAGAAGTACGCTTTCTTCGAACCGCCATTAAAAATGAAGAGGTTACTCATTGTTATAGTTAAATGAGGAAGACATTTATTGTTCAATTCAATATATATATCTATATCATTTTTTTCTTATATACCGACAAGTATATATTAAATTATATCTGATATCTTCATTCGGATATATATCCACGGGATCCAAGGCTATATAAATCTAATTGCTTGCCGTTGCTAAGAAAAAAAAATATATATAAGGGGGTTAATATTTCCAGTTTGTGCGAACCTGGTGACGGAAACACATCGACGGATATTGATATTAGAGAATTTATCATCCACAACGAGCCAGTTCACAACCAATGCTTTGGTATACTTTTTTCTTGTTCTATGGATCTAAATTTTTGTAATGTTGAAAATATAATATTATGTATCTTCATAAATATCTTAGTTTATAATTAACTTAAGTAAAGTAGTAACTTTTCAACATTGACTTAATCTTCTCGTTTGACCAATTGTAACTTTTTTTTTTTTTAAGAAATTTAAAAATTAAGTCCTTTCATAGTCTTGATTATAGTTCTTTTTGCTCCTTTCGAAATATATAAGAGCTGGTGAATTGGAAACAATTAAGCAAAAAAAGTTTTATTTTATTATGATTATGGAACATACATATATCAATATGCATGGATCATACCCTTCGTCCCCCTTCCAAATTCCTATAGCAATAGGGGTGGGGCTTCTCTTTGTTCCGACGGGAACAAAAATATTAAATCGTATATGGGCTTTTCCTAGCGTTTTATTACTAAGTATAATTATGCTTTTTCATCCGATCTGTCTATTCAAAAAATAAGTGGCAGTCCTATCTACCAATATGTATGGTCTTGGACCATCAATAACGATTTTTCCT